>NW_027254253.1:2500-6643 GCF_044704955.1 Pristiophorus japonicus
AGAATGCGAGAGAGAAGGCGAGGGAGAAGGCGAGGGAGAAGGCGAGGGAGAAGGCGAGGGAGAAGGCGAGGGAGAAGGCGAGGGAGAAGGCGAGGGAGAAGGCGAGGGAGAAGGCGAGGGAGAAGGCGAGGGAGAAGGCGAGGGAGAAGGCGAGGGAGAAGGCGAGGGAGAAGGCGAGGGAGAAGGCGAGGGAGAAGGCGAGGGAGAAGGCGAGGGAGAAGGCGAGGGAGAAGGCGAGGGAGAAGGCGAGGGAGAAGGCGAGGGAGAAGGCGAGGGAGAAGGCGAGGGAGAAGGCGAGGGAGAAGGCGAGGGAGAAGGCGAGGGAGAAGGCGAGGGAGAAGGCGAGGGAGAAGGCGAGGGAGAAGGCGAGGGAGAAGGCGAGGGAGAAGGCGAGGGAGAAGGCGAGGGAGAAGGCGAGGGAGAAGGCGAGGGAGAAGGCGAGGGAGAAGGCGAGGGAGAAGGCGAGGGAGAAGGCGAGGGAGAAGGCGAGGGAGAAGGCGAGGGAGAAGGCGAGGGAGAAGGCGAGGGAGAAGGCGAGGGAGAAGGCGAGGGAGAAGGCGAGGGAGAAGGCGAGGGAGAAGGCGAGGGAGAAGGCGAGGGAGAAGGCGAGGGAGAAGGCGAGGGAGAAGGCGAGGGAGAAGGCGAGGGAGAAGGCGAGGGAGAAGGCGAGGGAGAAGGCGAGGGAGAAGGCGAGGGAGAAGGCGAGGGAGAAGGCGAGGGAGAAGGCGAGGGAGAAGGCGAGGGAGAAGGCGAGGGAGAAGGCGAGGGAGAAGGCGAGGGAGAAGGCGAGGGAGAAGGCGAGGGAGAAGGCGAGGGAGAGAAGGCGAGGGAGAGAAGGCGAGGGAGAAGGCGAGGGAGAAGGCGAGGGAGAAGGCGAGGGAGAAGGCGAGGGAGAAGGCGAGGGAGAAGGCGAGGGAGAAGGCGAGGGAGAAGGCGAGGGAGAAGGCGAGGGAGAAGGCGAGAGAGAAGGCGAGAGAGAAGGCGAGAGAGATAGAGAGAGAAGATGAGAGAGGGTATTTGAGAGAGAGAAGGCGAGAGAGCAGGCAGGCGAGAGAGAGCAGGCAAGAGAGAGAGAGAGAGAGATAGAGAGAGACAGAAGGCAAGAGAGAAGGAGCGGGAGAGCGAGAGAGAGAGAGAGAGAGAGGGCGATAGACTGAATGGCGAGAGAGAGAGATATGGAGGGAGAGAGAAGGCGAGAGAGAGAGAGAGCATTTGAGAGAGAGAAGGCAAGAGAGAGAGAGAGAGAAGGCGAGAGAGAGAGAAGGCGAGAGAGAGAGAGAAGGCAAGAGTGAGAGAGGTGAGAGAGAGAGAGAGCGAGAGAGAGCGAGAGAGAGCGAGAGAGAGAGCGAGAGAGAGAGCGAGAGAGAGAGCGAGAGTGAGAGAGAGCAAGAGAGAGCAAGAGAGAGCGAGTGAGAGCGAGAGAGAGCTATAGAGAGAGAGAAGTCGAGAGAGAGAAGGCGAGAGAGAGCAGGCAAGAGAGAGAGAGAGTGAAAGCGAGAGAGAGTAGGTGAGATAGAGAAGGCGAGAGAGAAGGCGAGAGAAAGAGCATGAGAAAGAGCGAGAGAGAGAGAGAGATAGACAGAGAGGAGAGGGAGAGAGAAGGCGAGAGAGAGAGAGAGAGCGAAAAATAGAGTGAGAGAGAAGTTGAGAGAGAGAAGGCGCTAACGAGAGAGAGAAGACGCGAAAGAGAAGGCGAGAGAGAGAGAGAGAGAGAAAATGAGAGAGAGAAGGCGAGAGACTAGGTGAGAGTGAGAAGGTGAGAGAGAGAGAGAGAGAGAGTGAGAAGGTGAGAGAGAGAGAGTGAGGGAGAGAGAGAGAGAGCAAGAGAGAGAGAGAGAGTGAGAGAGAGCAAGAGAGAGCGAGTGAGAGCGAGAGAGAGCTAGAGAGAGAGAGAGAAGTCGAGAGAGAGAGAAGGCAAGAGAGAGCAGGCAAGAGAGAGAGAGAGAGAGAGAAAGCGAGAGAGAGTAGGTGAGATAGAGAAGGCGAGAGAGAAGGCGAGAGTAAGAGCATGAGAAAGAGCGAGAGAGAGAGATAGACAGAGAGGAGAGGGAGAGAGAAGGCGAGAGAGAGAGAGAGAGAGAAGGCGAGAGACTAGGTGAGAGTGAGAAGGTGAGAGTGAGAAGGTGAGAGAGAGAGAGTGAGAAGGTGAGAGAGAGAGAGAGAGTGAGAGAGAGAGAGAGAGAGAGAGAGAGAGAGAGAGAGCTAGGGAGAAGGCGAGAGACAATGGTGAGAGAGAGAAGGCGAGAGACAATGGTGAGAGAGAGAAGGCGAGAGACAATGGTGAGAGAGAGAAGGCGAGAGACAATGGTGAGAGAGAGAAGGCGAGAGAGAGAGAGAAGGCGAGAGGGAAAGAGACAGACAGAGAGAGCCAGAGAGAGAGAGAGCGAGAAGGCGAGAGAGAGAAGGAGAAGAAGATAGAGAGAGAGAAAGAGAGAGAGAGAAGGCGAGAGAGAGAGAGATAGAGAGCGAGTGCGAGACAGAGAGAGAGAGAGAGAGAGAAGGCAAGAGATAGAAGGCGAGAGAGAGAAGGCGAGAGACTAGGTGAGAGTGAGAAGGTGAGAGAGAGAGAGAGAGAGAGAGCGGGAGAGAGAGAGTGAGAGAGAGATAGAGCGAGAGAGAGATAGAGAGAGAGAGAAGTTGAGAGAGAGAAGGCGTTAGCGACGGAGAAGGCGAGAGAGAGAAGTTGAGAGAGAGAAGGCGAGAGAGAGAGAGAGAGAGAGAGAAAACGAGAGAGAGAAGGCGAGAGACTAGGTGAGTGAGAAGGTGAGAGAAAGAAAGAGAGAAACAGAGAGAGAGAGAGAGAGAGAGAGAAGACGAGAGGGAAAGAGACAGACAGAGAGAGCGAGAGAGAGAAAGAGAGAGAAGGCGAGAGAGAGAAAGAGAGAGAAGGCGAGAGAGAGAAGGAGAAGAAGATAGAGAGAGAGAGAGAGAGAGAGAAGGCGAGAGAAAGAGAGATAGAGAAGGCGAGTGCGAGACAAAGAGAGAGAGAGAGAGAAGGCGAGAGAGAGAAGGCGAGAGACTAGGTGAGTGAGAAAGTGAGAGAGAGAAAGAAAGAGAGAGAGAAACAGAGAGAGAGAGAGAGAGAGAGAGAGAGAAGAAGAGAGGGAAAGAGACAGACAGAGAGAGCCAGAGAGCCAGAGAGAGAGAGAAGGCGAGGCAGAGAAGGAGAAGACGATCGAGAGAGAGAGAGAGAGAGAGAGAGAGAGAGAGAGAGAGAAGGCGAGAGAAAGAGAGATAGAGTGCGAGTGCGAGAGAAAGAGAGATAGAGTGCGAGTGCGAGACAAAGAGAGAGAGAGAGAGAAGGCAAAAGAGAGAAGGCGAGAGAGAGAAGGCAAGAGAGAGAAGGCGAGAGACTAGGTGAGAGTGAGAAGGTGAGAGAGAGAGGGAGAGAGAGCGAGAGAGAGAGAGCGAGAGAGAGAGTGAGAGAGATAGAGTGAGAGAGAGAGAGCAAGAGAGAGAGAGAGTGAGAGAGAAAGATAGAGAGAGATAGAAGTTGAAAGAGAGAAGGCGTTAGCGAGAGAGAAGGCGTTAGCGAGAGAGAAGGCGAGAGAGAAGGCGAGAGAGAGAAGTTGAGAGAGAGAAGGCAAGAGAGAGAGAGAGAGAGAGAGAGAGAGAGAGAGAGAGAGAGAGAACGAGAGAGAGAAGGCGAGAGACTCGTTGAGAGTGAGAAGGTGAGAGAGAGAGAGAAAGAGAGAGAGAAACAGTGAGAGAGAGAGGGAGAGAGAGAGAGAGTGATAGGGAGAAGGCGAGAGAGAGAAGGCGAGAGAATATGGTGAGAGAGAGAAGGCGAGAGACAATGGTGAGAGAGAGAAGGCGAGAGAGAGAAGGCGAGAGGGAAAGAGAGAGATAGAGAGAGAGAGACAGAGAGAGAGACAGAGAGAGAAGGCGAAGAGAAAAGGAGAAGAAGACAGAGAGAGAGAGGTAGAGAGAGAGAGAGAGATTGAGAGTGAGGGTGAGAGAGAGCTAGTGCGAGACAGAGAGAGAGAGAGAAGGCGAGAGAGAGAAGGCGAGAGACAATGGTGAGATAGAGAAGGCGAGAGACAATGGTGAGAGAGAGAAGGCGAGAGACAATGGTGAGAGAGAGAAGACGAGAGACAATGGTGAGAGCGACAATGGTGAGAGAGAGAAGGTGAGAGTGAGAGA
>NW_027254254.1:0-6641 GCF_044704955.1 Pristiophorus japonicus
GTGGGGGAGGGGAAGGGGAGTGTGTGTGGGGGAGGGGGAGGGTGAATGTGTGTGGGGGAGGGGGAGAGGGAGTGTGTGTGGGGGAGGGGGAGAGGATTATGTGGGGGAGGGGGAGAGGTGTCTGTGGGGGAGGGGGAGAGGAGTGTGTGTGGGGGAGGCGGAGAGGAGTATGTGTGGGGGGGAGGGGGAGAGGAGTGTGTGTGGGGGAGGGGGAGAGGAGTGTGTGTGGGGGAGGGAGAGAGGAGTGTGTGTGGGGGAGGTGGAGAGGAGTGTGTGGGGGATGGGGAGAGGAGTGTGTGTGGGGGGATGGGGAGAGGAGTGTGTGTGGGGGAGGGGGAGAGGAGTGTGTGTGGGGGAGGCGGAGAGGAGTGTGTGTGGGGGGGAGGGGGAGAGGAGTGTGTATGGGGGAGGGGGAGAGGATTGTGTGGGGGAGGGGGAGGGGAGTGTGTGTGGGGGAGGGGAGTGTGTGTGGGGAAGGGGGAATGTGTGGAGGGGAGGGGGAGTGTGTGTGGGGGAGGGGGGAGTGTGTGGGGGAGGGGGAGAGGAGTGTGTGTTGGGGAGGGGGAGAGGAGTGTGTGTGGGGGAGGGGGAGAGGAGTGTGTGGGGGAGGGGGAGGGGTGTGTGTGTGGGGGAGTGGAGTGTGTGTGGGGAAGGGGGAATGTGTGGAGGGGAGGAGGAGTGTGTGTGGGGGAGGGGGGAGTGTGTGGGGGAGGGGGAGAGGAGTGTGTGTAGGGGAGGGGGAGAGGAGTGTGTGTGGGGGAGGGGGATGCTAAGAGGCTGCAGGGTGACTGGGACAGGTTAGGTGAGTGGGCAAATACATGGCAAATGCAGTATAATGTGGATAAATGTGAGATTATCCACTTTGGTGGCAAAAACACAAAGACAGAAGGCAAATGGTATGTTGGTCTTCATAGCTAGGGGATTTGAGTATAGGAGCAGGGAGGTCTTACTGCAGTTGTACAGGGCCTTGGTGAGGCCTCACCTGGAATATTGTGTTCAGTTTTGGTCTCCTAATCTGAGGAAGGATGTTCTTGCTATTGAGGAGTGCAGCGAAGGTTCACCAGACTGATTCCCGGGATGGCGGGACTGACATAACAGGAGAGACTGGATCGACTGGGCCTTTATTCACTGGAGTTTAGAAGGATGAGAGGGGATGTCATCGAAACATATAAAATTCTGACGGGATTGGATAGGTTAGATGCAGGAAGAATGTTCCCGATGTTGGGGAAGTCCAGAACCAGGGACACAGTCTGAGGATAAGGGGTAGACCATTTAGGACTGAGATGAGGAGAAACTTCTTCACCCAGAGAGTGGTGAACCTGTGGAATTCCCTGCCGCAGAGAGTTGTTGGGACCAGTTCATTGGATATATTCCAGAGGGAGTTAGATGTGGTCCTTACGGCTAAAGGGATCACGGGGTATGGAGAGAAAGCAGGAAAGGGGTACTGAGGGAATGATCAGCCATGATCTTATTGAATGGTGGTGCAGGCTCGAAGGGCCGAATGGCCGACTCCTGAACCTATTTTCGATGTTTGGATGTTTCTATCTCCCGCTGGCGGTGACCTCTCACCCTGCAGCCTGCGCTCCACGTCACCGGGTGGGCGGGGCCCGTGTGCGGGGGCGGGGAGAGGAGGGGACGTGATGAGGTCCTGACGTCACGGCACAGCGGCTCAAAGCGGGATTTGATGCCCCGCCCTCCTGTCTGTGACCTCAGGATGTGTGCGGGGAGGGGAGCTCTTCCACCATGGGAGGCCTCACACTACAGATCTTCCACCATGGGGGGCCTCACACTCCGGTACTTCCAACATGAGGGGCCTCACACTCCGGTACTTCCACCATGAGGGGCCTCCCATACCAGCTCTTCCATCATGGATGGCCTCACACACCAGCTCTTCCACCATGCGGGGCCCCGCACTCCAGCTCTTCCACCATGGGGGGCCTCACACTACAGCTCTTCCACCATGGGGGACTCACACACCGGCTCTTCCACCATGGAGGGGCCTCACATTAAAGCTCTTCCACCATGGGGGGCCTGACACTCTAGCATTTCCACCATGGTGGGCCTCACACTCCAGCTCTTCCACCATGGGGGACCTCACACAACGGCTCTTCCACCATGGGGGGCCTCACACTCCAGTTCTTCCACCATGGGGGACCTCACATAACGGCTCTTCTACCATGGGGGCCTCACACTCCAGCTCTTCCACCATGGAGAGCCTGACACTCCAGCTCTTCCACCATGGGGGACCTCACACTCCAGCGCTTTCACCATGGGGGACCTCACACACCGGCTCTTCCACCATGGGGTTCCTCACACAATAGCTTTCCACCATGGGGGGCCTCACACTATAGCATTCCAACATGGGGGGCCTCACACTATAGCTCTTCCACCATGGGGGGCCTCACACTCTAGCTCTTCCACCATCGTGGGCCTCACACTCCAGCTCTTCCACCATGGGGGACCTCACACAACGTCTCGTCCAATATGTGGGGCCTCACACTCCAGCTCTTCCACCATGGAAAGCCTCACACAACGGCCCTTCCACCATGGAGGGGCCTCGCACTCCAGCTCTTGCACCATGGGAGGTCTCACACTAATGCTCTTCCACCATGGTTGTCCTCACACTCCAGCTCTTCCACCATGGGGGGTCTCACACTAATTCTCTTCTACCATGGGTGGCCTCCACAACGGCTCTGCCACCAAGCGGGGCCTCACACAACGGCTCTGCCACCAAGGGGGGCCTCACACACCGGCTCTTGCACCATGGGGGCCTCATACAATGGCTCATCGACCATGGGGGGCCTCACACTCCATCTATTCCACCATGGGAGGCCTCAAACACTGGCTCTTCCACCATGGAGGCTTCTCACTTACATCAGTTCTTCAACCATAGGGGGCTTCACACTCACATCGGCTCTTCCACCATGGGGGGCCTCACACACACTCCTCTCTCCCCCCTCCCCCACACACACACTCCTCCCCCCTCCCCCACACACATTCCTCTCTCCCCTCTCCCCCACACACACTCCTCTCCCCCTTCCCCACACACACTCCTCTCGCCCTCCCCCACACACACTCCTCTCGCCCTCCCCCACACACACTCCTCTCGCCCTCCCCCACACACACTCCCCCTCCCCCACACACTCCTCTCCCCCCTCCCCAACCCACACACTCCCCCTCCCCCACACACACTCCTCTCACCCCCCTCCCCCACACACACACTCCTCCCCCCTCCCCCACACACACTCCTCTCTCCCCTCTCCCCCACACACACTCCTCTCTCCCCTCTCCCCCACACACACCCCCTCTCCCCCACACACACTCCTCTCTCCCCCTCCCCCAAACACACTCCCCCTCCCCCACACACACTCCTCTTGCCCTCCCCCACACACACTCCCCCTCCCCCACACACACTCCTCTTGCCCTCCCCCACACACACTCCCCCTCCCCAACACACACTCCTCTCTCCCCCCTCCCCCCACACACACTCCTCCCCCCTCCCCAACACACACTCTTCTCTCCCCCCTCCCCCACACACACATTCCTCCCCCCTCCCCCACACATATTCCTCTCTCCCCCTCCCCCACACACACTCCTCTCTCTCCCCTCCCCCACACACACTCCTCTCTCCCCCCTCCCCCACACACACATTCCTCTCCCCCTCCCCCACACATACTCCTCTCCCACTCCCCCACACACACTCCTCTCTCCGTAGCTGCTGCTTCTTCATCCGTTTGATCTTCAGCCAGTTACTTATCTATGGCAGGGGGGGGGGCGTCTTCATCATGATAACCCATGGCACTGAGCGGGAGCGAAAATCAGGCCCACATTTGACACTGGGCCACATAAGGAGATATTAGGGCAGGTGACTTGATCAAAGTAGTTTTTTTTTGAGGGGCGTCATAAAGGAGACGAGGGGAAGACTCAGGACCTGGGCGGGTGTAAGTACAGCTGCCAATGGTGGGGTGATTAAAATCAGGGGATGTGCATTGTTCGAAGAGCAAAGAGATCTGGGAGTGGTGTAGGGACTGGAGGAGGTTGCAGAGATAGGGAGGGATGTCGGGGCTGGAGGAGGTTACACAGATAGGGAGGGGTGTAGAGGGCTGGAGGAAGTTACAGAGATAGGGAGGGGTGTAGTGGCTGGAGGAGGTTACAGAGATAGGGAGCGGTGTCGGGACAGGAGGAGGTTACAGAGATAGGGAGGAGTGTAGGGGTTGGAGGAGGTTACAGAGATAGGGAGGGGTGTAGGGACTGGTGGGAGGTTACAGAGATAGGGAGGGGTGTAGGGGTTGGAGGAGGTTACAGAGATAGGGAGGGGTGTAGGGACTAGAGGTGGTTACAGAGATAGGGAGGGTGTAGGGGCTGGAGGAGGTTACACAGATAGGGAGGGGCGAGGGCCATGGAGGGATTTGAATACATGGAGGAAAATTTTGAAATCAAGGCGTTGATTAATTACACCCAGGACATGGAGCGAGGCTGCCTCCTGGTGGTGAGTTACTGAATTACACAGATGCTCTTTCGTGCAGCTCTCCAAGTTTCCCAACGACAGCAAATTGCTGTGTATTTTTTTCCTCATCTCGCCTCTGGTAACGATATCACCAGGAGGCAGCCTCGCTCCATGTCCTGGGTGTAATTCAGTAACTCACCACCAGGAGGCAGCCTCGCTCCATGTCATGGAGTAATTCAGTAACTCACCACCAGCAGACTGCCTCGCTCCATGTCCTGGGTGTAATTCAGTAAATCACCACCAGGAGGCAGCCTCGCTCCATGTCCCGGGTGTAATTCAGTAACACACCACCAAGAGGCAGCCTCGCTCCATGTCCTGGGGGTAATTCAGTAACTCACCACCAGGAGGCAGCCTCGCTCATGTCCTGGGTTTAATTCAGTAACACACCATCAGGAGGCAGCCTCGCTCCATGTCCTGGGTGTAATTCAGTAACTCACCTCCAGGAGGCAGCCTCGCTCCATGTCCTGGGTGTAATTCAGTAACACACCACCAGGAGGCAGCCTCTCTCCATGTCCTGGGTGTAATTCAGTAACTCTCCACCAGGAGGCAGCCTCGCCCCATGTCCTGAGTGTAATTCAGTAACACACCCATAGAAGGCAGCCTCGCTCCATGTCCTGGGAGTAATTCAGTAACTCACCACCAGGAGGCAGCCTCGCTCCATGTCCTGGGTGTAATTCAGTAACACACCACCAGGAGGCAGCCTCGCTCCATGTCCTGGGTGTAATTCAGTAACTCACCAAGAGGAGGCAGCATCAATCCACGTTCTGGTTGTGATACGGTAACTAACCCCTGCTGTACCTGTCCTGTCAGCCGTGGTTCACTGGGCCACCCCCTCGCCTCAGAGTCAGAAGTTTGAGGGTTCAAGTCTCACTCCAGGGAATTGTGCACATAAATCTAGGCTGACACTCGTCGTGTAGTACTGAGGGAGTGCAGCACTGTCAGAGGGGCAGTACTGAGGGAGCGCCGCACTGTCGGAGGGGCAGTACTGAGGGAGTGTCGCACTGTCGGAGGGGCAGTACTGAGGGAGTGCCGCACTGTCGGAGGGGCAATACTGAGGGAGAGCCGCACTTTCGGAGGGGCAGTACTGTGGGAGCCCCGCACTGTCGGAGGGGCAGTACTGAGGGAGCGCCGCACTGTCGGAGGGGCAGTACTGAGGGAGTGCCGCACTGTCTGAGGGGCAGTACTGAGGGAGTGCCGCACTGTCGGAGGGGCAGCACTGAGGGAGTGCCGCACTGTTGAGGGGCAGTACTGAGGGAGCGCCACACTGTCGGAGGGGCAGTACTGAGGGAGCACCGCATGGTCGGAGGGGCAGTGCTGAGGAAGCACCGCACTGTCGGAGGGGCAGCACTGAGGGAGTGCCGCACTGTCGGAGGGGCAGTACTGAGGGAGTGCCGCACTGTCGGAGGGGCAAAACTGAGGGAGCGCCGCACTGTCGGAGGGGCAGTACTGAGGGAGTGAAGCACTGTCGGAGGGGCAGTACTGAGGGAGTGCAGCACTGTCGGAGAGGCAGAACTGAGGGAGTGCCGCACTGTTGGAGGGGCAGTACTGAGGGAGCGCCGCACTGTCGGAGGGGCAGTACTGAGGGAGCGCCGCACTGTCGGAGGGGCAGTACTGAGGGAGCCCCGCACTGTCGGAGGGGCAGTACTGAGGGAGTGCCGCACTGTCGGAGGGGCAATACTGAGGGAGTGCCGCACTGTCGGAGGGGCAGTACTGAGGGAGTGCCGCACTGTTGGGGGGCAGTACAGAGGTAGAGTGCTCTGTCGGAGGGGCAGTACTGAGGGAGCGCCGCACTGTCGGAGGGGCAGTACTGAGGGAGCCCCGCACTGTCGGAGGGGCAGTACAGAGAGAGTGCCGCACTGTCGGAGGTGCAGTACTGAGGGAGTGCCGCACTGTCGGAGGGGCAGTACTGAGGGAGCCCCGCACTGTCGGAGGGGCAGTACTGAGCGAGTGCAGTACTGTCGGTGGTACAGTACTGAGGGAGTACCGCACTGTCGGAGGCCCAGTACTGAGGGAGCGCTGCACTGTCGGAGGGGCAGTACTGAGCGAGTGCAGTACTGTCGGAGGGTCAGTACTGAGGGAGTGCCGCACTGTCGGAGAGGCAGTACTGAGGGAGCCCCGTACTTAAGGAGGGTCA
>NW_027254255.1:0-6569 GCF_044704955.1 Pristiophorus japonicus
CCACTATTTCTAGGGTCACTTCCTTAACTACTCAGGGATGCAGACTATCAGGCCCTGGGGATTTATCGGCCTTCAGTCCCATCAATTTCCCTAACACAATTTCCTGACTAATAAGGATTTTCTTCAATTCCTCCTTCTCGCTAGACCCTCGGTCCCCTAGTATTTCCGGAGGGTTATTTGTGTCTTCCTTAGTGAAGACAGAACCAAAGAACATTTCTTTGTTCCCCATTATAAATTCACCTGCTTCTGATTGCAAGGGACCTACATTTGTCTTCACTAATCTTTTTCTCTTCACATATCGATAAGACGCTTTTGCAGTCAGTTTTTAATGTTCCCTGCAAGCTTACTCTCATACTCTAGTTTCCCCCTCCTAATTAAACCTTTTGTCCTCCTCTGCTGAATTCTAAATTTCTCCCAGTCCTCAGGTTTGCTGCTTTTTCTGGCCAATTTATATGCCTCTTCCTTGGATTTAACACTATCCCTAATTTCCTTTGTTAGCCACGGTTGAGCCACCTTCCTCGTTTTATTTTTACGCCAGACAGGGATGTACAATTGTTGAAGTTCATCCATGTGATCTTTAAATGTCTGCCATTGCCAATCCACCGACAACCCTTTAAGTATCATTCTTCAGTCTATCCTAGCCAATTCACGTCTCATACCATCGAAGTTACCTTTCTTTAACTTCAGGACTCGAGTCTCTGAATTAACTGTGTTACTCTCCATCTTAATGAAGAAATCTACCATATTATGGTCACTCTTCCCCAAGGGATCTCGCACAACAAGATTGCTAATTAATCATCTCTTGTTACACAATACCCAGTCTAGGATGGCCAGCTCTCTAATTGGTTCCTCGACGTATTGGTCTAGAAAACCATCCCTTATACACTCCAGGAAATCCTCCTCCCCCGTATTGCTACCAGTTTGGTTAGCCCAATCTATATGCGGATTAAAGTCACCCATGATAACTGCTGTACCTTTATTGCACGCATACTTAATTTCCTGTTTGATGCCATCCCCAACCTCACTACTGTTTGAAGGTCTGTACACAACGCCCACTAGCGTTTTCTGCCCTTTGGTGTTCCGCAGCTCTACCCATACAGATTCCACATCATCCAAGCTAATGTCCTTCCTTACTATTGCATTAATCTCCTCTTTAACCAGTAACGCTACCCCACCTTCTTTTCCTTCCTGTCAAGCCTTCCTGAATATTGAATATCCCTGGATGTTGAGTTCCCAGCCTTGGTCAACCTGGAGCATGTCTCCGTAATCCCAATTACATCATATTTGTTAACAGCTATCTGCGCAGTTAATTCGTCCACCTTATTACGAATGCTCCTCGCATTGAGATACAGAGCCTCCAGGCTTGTTTTTTTAAACACTCTTTGTCCTTTTATAATTTTGTTGTAATGTGGCCCTTTTTGACTTTTACCTTTTGATTTCACTGCCCTCCACTTTTCCTCATCTCCTTTCTACCTTTTGCTTCTGCCCCCATTTTACTTCCCTCTGTCTCCCTGCATAGATTCCCATCCCCCTGCCATATTAGTTTAAGCCCTCCTCAACAGCACTAGCAAACACTCCCTCTCGGACATTGGTTCCGGTCCTGCCCAGGTGCAGACCGTCCGGTTTGTACTGGTCCCACCTCCCCCCAAACCGGTTCCAATGTCCCAGGAATTTGAATCCCTCCCTCTTGCACCATTCCTCAAGCCACGTATTTACCTTAACTTTCCTGCTGTTTCTACTCTGACTAGCATGTGGCACTGGTAGCAATCCTGAGATTACTACCTTTGAGGTCCTACTTTTTAGTTTAACTCCTAACTCCCTAAATTCAGCTTGTAGAACCTCATCCTGTTTTTTTTTTTTCCTATATCGTTGGTAGCTATATGCACCACGACAACTAGCTGTTCACCCTCCCCCTCCAAATTGTCCTGCAGCCGCTCCGAGACATCCTTGACCCTTGCACCAGGGAGGCAACATACCATCCTGGAGTCTTGATTGTGGCCACAGAAGTGCCTATTTATTCCCCTTACAATAGAATCCCCTACCACTATAGCTCTCCCACTCATTTTCCTGCCCTCCTGTGCAGCAGAGCCATGAACTTGGCTGCTGCTGCCTTCCGCTGATGAGTTATCTCCCCCAACAGTACCCAAAACGGTATATCTGTTTTGGAGGGAGATGACCACAGGGGACCCCTGTACTACCTTCCTTCCACTGCTCTGCCTGATGGTCACCCATTCCCTATCTGCCTATGTAACCTTTGCCTGCAATGTGACCAATTCACTAAACGTGCTATTCATGACATCCTCAGCATCGTGAATGCTCCAGAGTGAGTCCATGTGCAGCTCCAGTGCCGCAATGCGGTCTGTCAGGAGCTGCAGCTGGACACACTTCCTGCACCCATTGTAGTCAGGGACACTGGAAGCGTCCCTGACTTCCCACATAGCACAGGAGGAGCATGACAGGGGTCTGGGCTCTCCTGTCATGACTTAACCCTTAAATTAACTTAATTTGGCAACAATGCCAAAGGTTACCCACTGATAATATAGGAAACGTGGCAGACAATGAGATAAATGACCAGATAATTTTTTTTAGTGAATGTTGGTTCAGATTTGTGATGTAGAACATTTAATCACCTTGACCAGTTTTGAATACTTTTAAAACCTGTCTCTCCTTTTTCTTTTAGTTTGGAAAGTTCTCAAAAGATACCGGGATGAAACAGCGCATCATGTTTGCAATTTCAAATGAGTGGAATGGCGATACGATAGGGCTGACAAAATGCATTCTCACTTTGTACGCCCTGGATAATATAGTCAGAAACATTGACCAATACTTCAAAGCGACAGACTAATGGACAAACCTAACCTTGTACAGAACTGTGTAACAAATCCTATTGCTCTATCATAGTGGCTGAATAAGTCCACTTAAAAGTCTGAACTCGAAAACCATTATCCTCTAATTTGTGCTTTAGCACAGTCATAGAAACATAGAAACATAGAAAATAGGTGCAGGAGTAGGCCATTCAGCCCTTCTAGCCTGCACCACCATTCAATGAGTTCATGGCTGAACATGCACTTCAGTACCCCCTTCCTGCTTTCTCGCCATACCCCTTGATCCCCCGAGTAGTAAGGACTTCATCTAACTCCCTTTTGAATATATTTAGTGAATTGGCCTCAACTACTTTCTGTGGTAGAGAATTCCACAGGTTCACCACTCTCTGGGTGAAGAAGTTTCTCCTCATCTCGGTCCTAAATGGTTTACCCCTTATCCTTAGACTGTGACCCCTGGTTCTGGACTTCACCAACATTGGGAACATTCTTCCTGCATCTAACCTGTCTAAACCCGTCAGAATTTTAAACGTTTCTATGAGTCAGTTTACGGGTGAGTGGTATGTGAGTGTCCGATGTATTTACTCTCTGTTCTATGCACTTTTATGGCAGATGTATTTATAGAATGATATAGCACAAAGAGAGGCCATTCGGCCACTCGAGCCTGTGCCAGTTCATTGAAAGAACGATCCAATTCGTCCCACTCCCCCTGCTCTTCCCCCGTAGCCCTGAAATGTTTTTCCCCTTCCAGTATTTATCCAATTCCCAGTTTGAACGTTACTATTGAATTTGCTCCCACCGCCCTTTCAGGCAGCGCGTTCCAGATCATAACAACTCACTGCATTTGAAAAAAAACATCTCCTCATCTCTTCCCTCCTGCAGGTTGGGCCTATACACATTGGAATTCAGAAGAATGAGAGGTGATCTTATCGAAGCGTATAAGATTGAGGGGGCTTTACAAGGTGGATGCAGAGAGGATGTTTCCACCGATGGGGGAGACTAGAACTAGAGGACATGATCTTAGAATAAGGGGCCACCCATTTAAAACTGAGACGAGGAGAAATTTCTTCTCTGAGGGTTGTAAATCTGTGGAATTCTCTGCCTCAGAGAGCTGTGGAAGCTGGGACATTGAATAAATTTAAGACAGAGATAGACAGTTTCTTAACCGATAAGGGAATAAGGGTTATGGGGAGCGGGCAGGGAAGTGGACCTGAGTCCATGATCAGATCAGCCATGATTGTATTAAATGGCAGAGCAGGCTTGAGAAGCCGTATGGCCTACTCCTGCTCCGATTTCTTATGTTCTTATGTTCTTATTGCCCATTTCCGCCCCTGCCTCAGCTCATCTGCTGCTGAAACCCTCATCCGTGCCTTTGTTATCTCCAGACTTGACTATTCCAACACACTCCTGGCTGGTCTCCCACATTCTACCCCACGTAAACGTGAGGTCATCCAAAACTCGGCAGCCTGTGTCCTAAGTCGCACCGAGTCCCACTCACCCATCACCCCCTGTGCTCACTGCCCCGTGTCCTAACTCACACCAAGTCCCACTCACCCATCACCCACTGTGCTCACTGCCCTGTGTCCTAACTCGCACCAAGTCCCACTCACCCATCACCCCCTGTGCTCACTGCCCCATGTCTTAACTTGCACCAAGTCCCACTCACCCATCACCCCCTGTGCTCACTGCCCCATGTCTTAACTTGCACCAAGTCCCACTCACCCATCACCCACTGTGCTCACTGCCCCGTGTCCTAACTTGCACCAAGTCCCACTCACCCATCACCCAGTGCTCGCTAACCTACATTGGCTGCTGGTTAAGCAACGCCTCGATTTCAAAATTCTCATCCTTGTTTACAAATCCCTCCATGGCCTTGCCCCTCCCTATCTCTGTCTGTAACCTCCTCCAGCCCCTACACCCCTTCCTATCTCTGTAACCTCCTCCAGGCCCGACACCCCTCCCTATCTCTGTAACCCCCTCCAGTCCCACAACTCCCCCGAGATGTCTGCGCTCCTCTAATTCTGCCCTCTTGAACATCCCTGATTATAATCGCTCAATCACTGGTGGCCGTACCTTCTGTTGCCTGGGCCCCAAGCTCTGGAATTCCCTCCCTAAACCTCTCCGCCTCTCTATCCTCTTTAAGACGCTCCTTAAAAACTTCCTCTTTGACGAAGCTTTTGGTCATCTGTAATTTCGTCTTGTGTGGCTCAGCATCAAATTTATCTGTTTTGTCTTAAAATGCTCCTGTGAAGCACCTTGGGACGTTTCACTACGTTAAAGACACCATAAAATAAACACAAGAAGTTGTTGTTGTACTTTATCTCACTGAAGCTAGAAATGATGAAATAGTTCAAGTTGTTCATTTCAGGACGCTTTAGAGTTTAATGTGACGGTACAATTTAGCTAACTGCTGTTCAGCTTCTGCTGAGGTTCAGGGTGTGGGTTGCAGGATGTGTGATTTGTGCCTGCTGATGTCTTTTTGTCACCACATTGTCAACGTGAAGGGAGGGTGAACAGCCAGTTGTCGTGGTGTATATAGGTACCAATGATTTAGGTAAAAAACAGGATGAGGTCCTACAGGATGAATTTAGGGAGCTAGGAGTTAAATTAAAAAGTAGGACCTCAAAAGTAGTAATCTCAGGATTACTACCAGTGCCACGTGCTAGTCAGAGTAGGAATAGCAGGATAGCTCAGATGAATACGTGGCTTGAGGAGTGGTGCAGAACACAGGGATTCACATTCCTGGGACATTGGAACCGGTTCTGGGGGAGGTGGGACCAGTACAGATGGTCTGTACCTGGGCAGGACCGGAACCAATGTCCCAGGGGGAGTGTTTGCTAGTGCTGTTTGGGAGGAGTTAAACGAATATGGCAGGGGGATGGGAACCTATGCAGGGAGACAGAGGGAAATAAAATGGAGGCAGAAGCAAAAGATAGAAAGGAGAATAGTAAAAGTGAAGGGCAGAAAAACCCAAGGAAAAAAACAAAAAGGGCCACATTACAGCAAAATTCTAAAGGGGCAAAGTATGTTAAAAAGACAAGCCCGAAGGCTCTGTGCCTCAATGCGAGGAGTATTCGGAATAAGGTGGACGAATAAACTGCGCAGACAGCAATTAACGAATATAATGTAATTGGCATCTCGGAGACATGGCTCCAGGGTGACCAAGGCTGGGAACTCAACATCCAGGGGTATTCAACATTTAGGAAGGATAGGCAGAGAGGAAAAGGAGGCAGGATGGCGTTGCTGGTAAAGAGGAAATTAATGCAATAGTAAGGAGGGACATTAGCCTGGATGATATGGAATCGGTATGGGTGGAGCTGCGGAATTTCAAAGGGCAGAAAACGCTAGTGGGAGTTGTGTACAGGCTACCAAACAATAGTAGTGAGGTTGGGGACAGCATCAAACAAGAAATAAGGGATGTGCGCCATAAAGGTACAACAGTTATCATGGGCGACTTTAATCTACGTATTGATTGGGCAAACCAAACTGGTAGCAATGCGGTGGAAGAGGATTTCCTGGAGTGTATTAGGGATGGTTTTCTAGACCAATATGTCGAGGAACAAACTAGGGGGGAGGCCATCTTAGACTGGGTGTTGTGTAATGAGAGAGGATTAATTAGTAATCTCATTGTGCGAGGCCCCTTGGGGAAGAGTGACCATAATATGGTGGAATTCTACATTAGGATGGAGAATGAAACAGTTAATTCAGAGACCATGGTCCAGAACTTAAAGAAGGGTATGAGGCGTG
>NW_027254256.1:0-6515 GCF_044704955.1 Pristiophorus japonicus
CCCCTCTCTCCCCCTCCCCCTCTCCCCTCTCCTCCCCTCTCTCCCCCTCCCTATCCCCTCCCCTCCCTCCTCCCTCTCCCCTCCCCTCCCCCTCTCCCCCTCCCTCTCCCCTCTCTTCCCCTCCATCTCTCCCCCTCCTTCCCCTCCACCCTCTCCCTCCCCTCCCTCTCCCCTCTCTCCCCCTCCCTATCCCCTCCCCCTCCCTCCTCCCTCTCCCCTCTCTCCCCCTCCCTCCCCTCCTCCCTCTCCCCTCCCCTCCCCTCTCCCCTCTCTCCCCCTCCCTCTCTCCCCTCTCCCTCCCCCTCCCTCCCCTCCTCCCTCCTCCCTCCCCTTCCTCTCTCCTCTCCCTCTCCCCTCCCCTTCCCTCCCTCCCTCTCCCCTCTCCCTCCCCCTCCCCTCTCCCCTCCCTCCCCTCCTCCCTCCCCCTCCCTCACCCTCCCCCTCCCTATCCCCTCCCCTCTCTCCCTCCCCTCTCCCCTCTCCCTCCCCCTCCCCCTCTCTCCCCTCCCGCTCCCTCTCCCCTCCCTCCCCCTCCCTCTCCCCTCCCTCCCCCTCCCCCTCTCCCCTCTCCCCTCCCCCTCCCCGATTACCTTGACCAGTGCCGTGTTGAGTTCCACCTTTTCCCTCAGGGCCAAGTCTCGCTCCAGGGTCAGCTTCTCCAGCCCCTCCTTCATTGAGGCCGCCTCCTGCCTCAGGGCCGAGTTCCTCAGCTCCGCCTGTTCCAGAACCTTCTGCCTGAACGCGGAGAGAGAGAGAGAGAGAGAGAGAGTTATGCAAAGGAGGCCGCGATCAGCCCTCGCGACGTACGCGCCTGCGCGCGGGCTCCTGGCCCTGTGGAGCCATTGACGTTATCTGAAGGGGCCTCTCCTCGATTCCTGGCTGCCCTTCCGTCCCACACTCCTGATTTTTGGGCTCCCGGTGCAGAGGGAGGGGGGAGGAGAGCGGGCAGGTCGGAAGGCCTCCTCGTGGGGCCTGCTCCTGGGCCTGGCCAAGGGGGCCATCAGCCGGACCAGGCAGCGGGCGGTCGAGGGGGTCGTTCAGCCCGACTGCCTGCCTCTCTTCCGCGGTTACATCCGAGCCGGGGTGTCCCTGGAGGCCGAGCACGCGGTGTCCACCGGTACGCTCGCGGCCTTCCGCGAGAGGTGGGCGCCGGAGGGACTGGAGGGCATCGTCACCCCCGGCAACCAAATTTTAATTTAATTTGGCAAAGTTCGCAGTTAGTTTTGTTCCCCAGTCATCAAGACCCACGGCCCGGCCCTGGACACCGGGGACCATTTCCCAAACCTCGGGAGCCTCTTATCAACAAGGGCAGGCATCGACGACGCGATCCAACACCGCCTCCAGTGCGCCAGTGCAGCCTCCAGTGCGCCAGTGCAGCCTCCAGTGCGCCAGTGCAGCCTTCGGTCGCCTGAGGAAACACAGAAACATAGAAAATAGGTGCAGGAGTCGGCCATTCGGCCCTTCGAGCCTGCACCACCATTCAATAAGATCATGGCTGATCATTCACCTCAGTACCCCTTTCCTGCTTTCTCTCCACACCCCTTGATCCCTTTAAGCCGTAAGGACCATATCTAACTCCCTCTTGAATATATCCAATGAACTGACCTCAACAACTCTCTGCGGCCGGGAATTCCACAGGTTAACAACTCTCTGAGTGAAGAAGTTTCTCCTCATCTCGGTCCTAAATGGCTTACCCCTTATCCTTAGACTGTGTCCCCTGGTTCTGGACTTCCCCAACATCGGGAACATTCTTCCCGCATCTAACCTGTCCAGTCCCCTCAGAATTTTATATGTTTCTATGAGATCCCCTCTCATCCTTCTAAACTCCAGTGAATAAAGGCCCAGTTGATCCAGTCTCTCCTCATATGTCAGTCCTGCCATCCCGGGAATCAGTCTGGTGAACCTTCGCTGCACTCCCTCAATAGCAAGAACGTCCTTCCTCAGATTAGGAGACCAAAACTGAACACAATATTCCAGGTGAGGCCTCACTAAGACCCTGTACAACTGCAGTAAGACCTCCCTGCTCCTATACTCAAATCCCCTCACTATGAAGGCCAACATACCATTTGCCTTCTTCACCGCCTGCTGTACCTGCATGCCAACTTTAAATGACTGATGAACCATGACACCCAGGTCTCGTTGCACCTCCCCTTTTCCTAATCTGTCACCATTCAGATAATATTCTGCCTTCCTGTTTTTGCCACCAAAGTGGATAACCTCACATTTATCCACATTATACTGCATCTGCCATGCATTTGCCCACTCACCTAACCTGTCCAAGTCACCCTGCAGCCTCTTGGTGTCCTCCTCACAGCTCACACTGCCACCCAGCTTAGTGTCATCTGCAAACTTGGAGATATTACACTCAATTCCTTCATCTAAATCATTGATGTATATTGTAAATAGCTGGGGTCCCAGCACTGAGCCCTGCGGTACCCCACTAGTCACTGCCTGCCATTCTGAAAAGGACCCGTTTATCCCAACTCTCTGCTTCCTGTCTGCCAACCAGTTCTCTATCCACATCAGTACATTACCCCCAATACCATGTGCTTTAATTTTACACACCAATCTCTTGTGTGGGACTGTGTCAAAAGACTTTTGTAAGTCCAAATACACCACATCCACTGGTTCTCCCTTGTCCACTCTACCAGTTACATCCTCAAAAATTCCAGATTTGTCAAGCAGGATTTCCCTTTCATAAACCCATGCTGACTTGGACCGATCCCGTCACTGCTTTCCAAATGTGCTGCTATTTCATCTTTAATAATTGATTCCAACATTTCCCCCACTACTGATGTCAGTCTAACCGGTCTATAATTCCCCGATCATATTGAATGGCGGTGCAGGCCCGAAGGGCCGAATGGCCGACTACTGCTCCTGTTTTCTATGTTTCAAAGGCAGACAGGTCAGGAACGGACGAGGAGGGAGAGTTAGCCTCTGTCACAGTCACAAAGCATGTCACTTGGAGATGAGAACAGACTTGAATTGATTGAGCCCCCGGGAATACCGTCGCCAAGGGAGACTCGCAAAGTGCCTGGGGGCTGACGATCACACTAGGCCGCAAACGGAGCCTGGGCCTTTCCTGGCGGTCCTTACCCTCGCTCACTCTCCTTCAGCGCCCGCTCCTTGTCCCGGCCCATGTCCTCCGTCTCCGCCTCCAGCAGCTGGCGCTGGTGATCAATGTTCGCGTTGCTGCGTCTCAGCCCCTCGAGCTCCTGCTCCCGGGATCGCAGGCGTTCGTTCAGGGAGAGGACCGTCTGATCCAGGTGGGCCCTGACACTGGGAGAGCAGGGAGAGCGTGAGAGAGGGAGGGGAGGGAGGGAGAGCGTGAGAGAGGGAGGGGAGGGAGGGAGAGCAGGGAGAGCGTGAGAGAGGGAGGGGAGGGAGGGAGAGCAGGGAGAGTGTGAGAGAGGGAGGGGGGAGAGCAGGGAGAGAGGGAGGGGGGGGAGGGAGAGCGTGAGAGAGGGAGGGAGGGAGGGATAGCGTGAGAGAGGGAGGGGAGGGAGGGAGAGCAGGGAGAGTGTGAGAGAGGGAGGGGGGAGAGCAGGGAGAGAGGGAGGGGGGAGAGGGAGAGCGTGGGGGAGGGAGAGCGTGAGAGAGGGAGGGGAGGGAGGGAGAGCAGGGAGAGTGTGAGAGAGGGAGGGGGGAGAGCAGGGAGAGAGGGAGGGGGGGAGGGAGAGCGTGAAAGAGGGAGGGGAGGGAGGGAGAGCAGGGAGAGAGGGAGGGGGGAGAGCAGGGAGAGAGGGAGGGGAGGGAGGGAGAGCGTGAGAGAGGGAGGGGAGGGAGGGAGAGCAGGGAGAGTGTGAGAGAGGGAGGGGGGAGAGCAGGGAGAGAGGGAGGGGGGGGAGGGAGAGCGTGAGAGAGGGAGGGGAGGGGGGGAGAGCAGGGAGAGAGGGAGGGGGGAGAGCAGGGAGAGCGTGAGAGAGGGAGGGGAGGGGGGGAGAGCAGGGAGAGAGGGAGGGAGAGCAGGGAGAGCGTGAGAGAGGGAGGGGAGGGAGGGAGTGCAGGGAGAGCGTGAGAGAGGGAGGGGGGGGAGGGAGAGCGTGAGAGAGGGAGGGGAGATAGGGAGAGCAGGGAGAGCGTGAGAGAGGGAGGGGAGGGGGGGAGAGCAGGGAGAGAGGGAGGGGAGGGAGGGAGAGCGTGAGAGAGGGAGTGGAGGGAGGGAGAGCAGGGAGAGAGGGAGGGGGGAGAGCAGGGAGAGCGTGAGAGAGGGAGGGGAGGGGGGGAGAGCAGGGAGAGAGGGAGGGGAGGGAGGGAGAGCAGGGAGAGCGTGAGAGAGGGAGGGGAGGGAGGGAGTGCAGGGAGAGAGGGGGGGGGGGAGAGCAGGGAGAGCGTGAGAGAGGGAGGGGAGGGAGGGAGAGCAGGGAGAGTGTGAGAGAGGGGAGGAGGGGGAGGGAGAGCAGGGAGAGAGGGAGGGAGGAGAGCGGGGAGAGCGTGAGAGAGGGAGGGGAGGGGGGGGAGAGCAGGGAGAGCATGAGAGAGGGAGGGGAGGGGGGAGAGCAGGGAGAGCGTGAGAGAGGGAGGGGGGAGAGCAGGGAGAGCGTGAGAGAGGGAGGGGGAAGGGGAGGGAGGGAGAGTGTGAGAGAGTGGGCGAGTAGGGAGAGCGTGAGGCGGGGGGGGGAGAAGGGAGGGGGAGGGGAGATGGAGAGGGGAGGGAGGGGAACGGAGGCAGAGGGGGGAGGGGGAGGGGGCAGGAGGGGAGGGCAGGAGAGAGAGAGCGAGGGAGGGGGAGAGGGAGAGGGGGAGGGGGAGAGTGAGAGGGAGGGAGGAGGGAGAGAGTGGGAGGGGGGAGGGAGAGGGTGAGAGAGAGAGAGGGAGGGGGATAGCAAGAAGGAGGGAGAGGGGGAAAGAGTGGGGTGGGGGAGGGGGGAGGAAGAGGGGGTGAGGGAGGGGGAACATGAGGGGGGGAGGGGGAGAGAGAGAGGGAGAAGAGGAGGGAGAGTGACGGAGGGAGGGGGAGGGGGGAGAGGGAGAGATCGAGGGGGGGTTGAGAGGGACGGGAGAGAGGGAACGTGAGAGAGGGACGGGGAGCGAGAGAGAGAACGTGAGAGAGGGATGGGGAGAGAGAGAGGGAACATGAGAGAGGGACGGGGAGAGAGAGAGGGAACGTGAGAGAGGGACGGGGAGAGAGAGAGGGAACGTGAGGGAAGGACGGGGAGAGAGAGAGGGAACGTGAGAGAGCGACGGGGAGAGAGGGAACGTGAGAGAGGGACGGGGTGAGAGGGAGGGAACGTGAAAGAGGGACGGGGAGAGAGAGAGGGAACGTGAGAGAGGGACGGGGAGCGAGAGAGGGAACGTGAGAGAGGGACGGGGAGAGAGAGAGGGAACGTGAGAGAGGGACGGGGAGCGAGAGAGGGAACGTGAGAGAGGGACGGGGAGAGAGAGAGGGAACGTGAGAGAGGGACGGGGAGAGAGAGAGGGAACGTGAGAGAGGGACGGGGAGAGAGAGAGGGAACGTGAGCGAGGAGCGGGGAGCGAGAGGGGGAACGTGAGAGAGGGACGGGGAGAGAGAGAGGGAACGTGAGAGAGGGACGGGGAGAGAGAGAGGGAACGTGAGAGAGGGACGGGGAGAGAGAGAGGGAACGTGAGCGAGGGACGGGGAGAGAGAGAGGGAACGTGAGAGAGGTACGGGGAGAGAGAGAGGGAATGTGAGAGAGGGACGAGGAGAGAGAGAGGGAATGTGAGAGAGGAGCGGGGAGCGAGAGAGGGACGGGGAGAGAGAGAGGGAACGTGAGCGAGGGATGAGGAGAGAGAGAGGGAATGTGAGAGAGGGACGGGGAGAGAGAGAGGGAACGTGAAAGAGGGACGGGGAGAGAGAGAGGGAACGTGAGAGAGGGACGGGGAGAGAGAGAGGGAACGTGAGAGAGGAGCGGGGAGCGAGAGAGGGACGGGGAGAGAGAGAGGGAACGTGAGAGAGGGACGGGGAGAGAGAGAGGGAATGTGAGAGAGGGACGAGGAGAGAGAGAGGGAATGAGAGAGAGGGACGGGGAGCGAGAGGGGGAAGGAGACGATATCGGATACACTACCTGCCCAGGGTGAGTGTCTGCCTCCTCAGGTTCTCCACCTCCCTCTCCCCCTCGGCCCTCCGTCGCTCCAACTCCCGATTGGCCTCGCCGATTGCCGCCGCCTGCTCTCCCAGCGCCCGGCGATGCCCCTCACAGTCCACCAGCTGCTTCCTCAGCGACCCCGTGACCTCCTGAGCGGCCGCCAGCTTCCCTCGCAGGTCCTGGGCCAATCACAGCACAGTCAGCAAACCCGCGGGCCGAGAGGGCTCAAACACGGAGCCGCTTACTCGGCATGACTGCGGCCCACCGCACAGGAAGATCCCATTGGGCCCCACCGTTCCCTGCCGGGGCTTACGTTACCACACCAGCCTCCTCCCTCCCTCGCCAGCTCCCCCAACATCTCCTTTCCCCCTGGTGTGTTCATCCAGCCTCCTCTTAAACGCAGAAACATCGTAAATAGGAGCAGGAGTCGGCCATTCGGCCCCTCGAGCCTGCTCCGCCATTTAATAC